>NC_089817.1:1533631-1553631 GCF_029633855.1 Hoplias malabaricus
ACACACAACACTCCTCACAGACAGTCATCCGGAGGAAACCCACACAGACACAGGGAGAACACACCACACTGCTCACAGACAGTCATCCGGAGGAAACCCACACAGACACAGGGAGAACACACAACACTCCTCACAGACAGTCACCCAGAGGAAACCCACACAGACACAGGGAGAACACACAACACTCCTCACAGACAGTCACCCCGTGTTAAATTAGTATTAAATTAATCATTGGTGTCAGCAGCAGTCACCGGGGTGTGTTTTTCTTGCAGCGCAATCTCAGTCTCATTAAACTGGACGTCTTTGGTTTTGTGGCAGCAGTGAGAGAGTTTCCCGCTCAAGTCTGAGTAGCACAACTGACCCCAACTGAGTCTAAAAATCAGGTTTTTGCTATTTCTAATAAAAGAAGCAGATTTTGAGACACTTTCCCACATGGAGAGCAGCCAGATGTCCCCACAACTTCAACATGCTCATGTTTACGTCCTCTGGGGGATTTATCCTCGACATAAAACTACATTCGCTCATAAACAGTGTGTCAGAGGATCTACTGAACACGAAGCTCTTGTAAAAACAGCATTTTCAGTTTGAATGGCCTCCGTAACTGTGTTCGCCATGTCCCCCTCGTCTCCTCAGAGCTGTGAAAATGTGTGGACGTCATTCATGACACTCGGAACAAAGATAATGAGCGTCTATTTAAGGGAGTATTTCTACAGCAGCAGTTTTTTGAGAAACACGTCTTCTTTGTGATGGTTAGCAGTCGGTGTGTTTAGAAGAGACTGCTCCGTCTGTCATTCTGCTGCTCAGCTCTGAGTGTACACACTTTACACTGACGTCTGACAGTTGAAAAATAAAGATATTCGTTTTGATGGCATTCAGCCACATTCACAAACACAGTACATTTCATTAAACCCTTCTCTAACCGTCATTTTAAAACATACCTTATTTAGTAATAATAATAAAAAAAGGATAATACAAAAACACATTTGTTCACTGTCTAAAGAAAATGTTTATCTCCCAAAATAGTAACTTTACAGAAGGAAAAAACCTTCATAAATTTCAGAGGAAGTCAATGTAAAAAGATTTAATTCAAAGTCATTTTGGAGCGTTTCTATTGGTTCATTCATCAGTGAATATTCACACAGTGTGAAGGAGAGCTGCTGTGTTCAAATGATGAGGTAATGATGCTTCTCTCTTTTCTTTTTCTTTTTATTCTTTTCTGTTTCCTTGTTTACCGCTGTATAAAGCTTTGACTGATCACGCTGGTCTCTGATTGGCTAGCTGGAATTATACTGCATTTGGGAACTCATGGGAAAGTTGTATATTCCAGGTGGTGGTTAAGAAGTAAATATGACTTCACTGCATCCAGTGCTTGGCAGAAGATCCGCCCACTGTCAACACGGTCAATACGACTTTGTCTGCCATTGCAATTTACAAGTCGGACAAACTGGTATTTTCCCACTTTCCAACACTCGGCCGCAGCATTAGTACAGGATTTGACAAATCAAACAATAAAGACCTTACGGTGTGTGAATAAGAACATGGAAAATATTCATTCAGTAGCAGTGGGTTCGGAGCCTACCCGGAATCATTGGGTGCAACCTGGGAACACACCCTGGAGGGGGCGCCAGTCCTTCACAGGGCGACACACACTCACACATTCACTCACACACTCAAACCTACAGATGCTTTTGAGTCTCCAATCCACCCACCAACGTGTGTTCTTGGAGCGTGGGAGGAAACCGGAACACCCGGAAGAAACCCACACAGACACAGAGAGAACACACCACACTCCTCACAGACAGTCACCCGGAGGAAACCCACGCAGACACAGGGAGAACACACCACACTCCTCACAGACAGTCACCCGGAGGAAACCCACGCAGACACAGAGAGAACACACCACACTCCTCACAGACAGTCACCCGGAGGAAACCCACGCAGACACAGAGAGAACACACCACACTCCTCACAGACAGTCACCCGGAGGAAACCCACACAGACACAGAGAGAACACACCACACTCCTCACAGACAGTCACCCGGAGGAAACCCACGCAGACACAGAGAGAACACACCACACTCCTCACAGACAGTCACCCGGAGGAAACCCACGCAGACACAGAGAGAACACACCACACTCCTCACAGACAGTCACCCGGAGGAAACCCACGCAGACACAGAGAGAACACACCACACTCCTCACAGACAGTCACCCGGAGGAAACCCACACAGACACAGAGAGAACACACCACACTCCTCACAGACAGTCACCCAGAGGAAACCCACACAGACACAGAGAGAACACACTACACTCCTCATAGACAGTCACCCGGAGGAAACCCACGCAGACACAGAGAGAACACACCACACTCCTCACAGACAGTCACCCGGAACGGGACTCGAACCCACACCCTTCAGGACCCTGGAGCAGTGACAGAGACACTACCTGCTTCAGATAATGTCGTGCAAATATAAATAATGACTTGGGAAATGCTCCAAAGCAACTGAGAAAAACTGTAAAATCTAAAACATGAACTGAAAACAAAGGCGTCTGACCTATAGGCTTCATGAAAGCTGCTCTGTGATATGTACTGAGGTCAGCATCAGCTGCTTTTCACAGCTCTCATAAGATGTGCCGCGTTCGCTGCTGAAACATGAAAATGCACAGACTTCCCAGCAGCGTGAGGGAGGGGTCAGAAACTGACAACACCAGCCCTTCTTCAACGGTACAGTAAAATATGAAGCACACGCCTACTGCTCTCCTATTGGTTGCATGCACTTTTGTCTTCACAAGCTGCACATGTGCCACAGTGGACTCCATCATCGGCTGCACTTTCCACTTAAATCTGAAGTCTGCATCATGCATCCCACTGAATATAATGTGTTTCAGAAGGCAGTTCATTTTCCACAGTCTGTGTTAATGCAGCTTAAGGCCAGGGAATGGATTCTCTATTGGAAAACCATAGCCTTACCATAACCATAACTCTGACCTTATTATACATTCATAAGAAGTGACTTTCACTCATCTGAGAGGACTGTCCAATCAGAGAGGCATTTAAACCCAGTTCTGATCAATGGAACCGAACAGCGTCATTCATTCCAAGCAGAACACAGCCGACTATATGTTTACATTGGGTCAGTTAGCTCTCGTTAGCCGACCGTAGGAGTGTCTCCCACTGGAAACAGTTAAAGCTAAGTGCTGTACTCTGGAGCACAAATGGACAAAGACGTCATCGGACACTCAACCCGTGACCTTAAAAGTCAAAGCCATGGTCTATATCCAACAGCGCTGAGCTCTGCTGAGTCTCTAAAGTGATTTACAGTCAGCAGAAATGAGCCGCAGGACAAGGACACAGACCGTTCTTCTCCTAAAGCTGGAGTAACACACTGGCAATGTACAAATAAACTGTGCTTTTACACTCTATGGCAAACATTCAGCTACACGACGGGTGTCGGGTTCTGAACGCCATTTCTCTGGATTTGTAACATTCTCTCGAAATGTGGGGAGAAAATACAAGCAATAAAATTAAACATATTTTCTTTGGGGCCTCACGATGGAGCAGCAGGTAGTGTCTCTGTCACAGCTGCAGGGTCCTGGAGGTTGTGGGTTCGAGTCCCGCTCCGGGTGACTGTCTGTGAGGAGTGTGGTGTGTTCTCCCTGTGTCTGCGTGGGTTTCCTCCGGGTGACTGTCTGTGAGGAGTGTGGTGTGTTCTCCCTGTGTCTGCGTGGGTTTCCTCCGGGTGACTGTCTGTGAGGAGTGTGGTGTGTTCTCTCTGTGTCTGCGTGGGTTTCCTCCGGGTGACTGTCTGTGAGGAGTGTGGTGTGTTCTCTCTGTGTCTGCGTGGGTTCCTCCGGGTGACTGTCTGTGAGGAGTGTGGTGTGTTCTCTCTGTGTCTGCGTGGGTTTCCTTCGGGTGACTGTCTGTGAGGAGTGTGGTGTGTTCTCTCTGTGTCTGCGTGGGTTTCCTCCGGGTGCTCCAGTTTCCTCCCACGTTCCAAAAACACACGTTGGTAGGTGGATTGGAGACTCAAAAGTGTCCGTAGGTGTGAGTGTGTGAGTGAATGTGTGAGTGTGTGTCGCCCTGTGAAGCACTGATGCCTCCTCCAGGGTGTGTTCCTGTCTTGCGCCCAGTGATTCTGGGTAGACTCCGGACCCACCGTCGCCCTGAACTGGACAAGGGTTACAATGATTTAATGTTTTTGTTTTTTATCTTTTTCCATTGGTAGGTCACTTTTTCTTGTTTAAAGCATCATGTAAAAAAGCTAATTTTCTAAAGATAAAAACAATTAAAATTAGTCAGAATATATTATAATATTTCTCTCTCAGTCTCAGATCAAGGAAAATGAGTTATAGTGAGCAGATCTGAGATGATTTTCCTGAGATGTCAGAGTGTACAGAGCTGTGGTGTTCTCAGGGCTTGGAGAGTGTGCACTGTGCTATTTTCAAATCCTCTTCCTGAATGTTTCTGAAGGGAGGATTCTGGAAGGAAAGGGAGGCCCACAAAACAAAGGCTTGGCTGCTGCTTACAAACAGCTCTTGGTGATTTAGACACAGCTTTAATCTGGACACTGCAGGGGTCAGGGAAGTTCAGGACACTGATTAAAGATGTCTTCTTAAGTGACATCATATTAAATCTATGAAATACGTCTTATTTTCCTCACTGTGAAACTGTCGTATTAATATTGTCAAATTAACCGACTTAAAGTGCTTTGTTTTAAGTGATTTTATCTGGATAAAGTGTCTTTAAATGAGAAATATTATGAAGAAAAAATCCCTTGTTCTGTGTATGTTCACATTAATGTGTTCATCTGGAGCCCACAAACCCACACACTGTGAAACAAGACCGCAGTCAGTTCTCTGTGCAATGCCTCAGTCTGAAAACCCGGGATAAAATGAGTCGTTCTGATTCTGCTCTGCTTCTGACGTCAAGTGCAGAGACTTTAGAATGGCCCCGCCCCCTCGTCTGAGTCTGTCCAATCACAGCGCTGGACCCGTGTTTATGTGAGAGTGCAGAGACGAGGTTAAACTCAGCAAAACAGACACAACGAGCGCGGAGAAATAAGAGCACTGAGTAAAAACGGAGAAGAAAGAGAACAGAGTGAAAACGGCTAAAAACAAGAGCTTCTGCTCCTCGCTCCTCACTGCTGTGCGCTCGGGGTCGGGGTGAACAGCGAGCGGCTCATTATCATTTATTTCACCTGCGATGTTGTCCTTGCCTTCAACACAAACAGGACAATACGGTACAGATAGTAACAGAGGAGGTAAACCGGAGGGCTAAAGTGTGTGACAGTGTTCTGTAATGTTGTGGATTGGCTCACAGTGGCCACGTCAGTGTATTTATTTATTTATTATATTTATTGATTTCATGAGTTCGGAGAAGATCCTCTGGACGGGTCGTGACCTCAGTCACAAAAGCAGTGTCTGATTGCATCTGTTTCATTGTTGTTCTCCAAAGATCTTCTGTATTGTTCCAATTTTTTCTTTCTCTCTCTGAGGGCAGCGCAGCGCATAGCTTCCTGCCATTGTCCAGTCCCTCAGCAGATGCAGAAATGTTTTATTTTTCGAAAGAGCAGTGCGTCATGTCGCCACGACTTACAGCTGTGAGTTACGAGAGAAAGAAGATGATAAATCTTAACAGCAACTTTACGACAAAGAACATTAAAGCTACACTCACAGTTCAATCTCTCAGCTCCACTGACCACACAGGAGCACTCTGTAGTTATACACGTACAGACTGTAGTCCATCTGTTGCTCTGCATACTTTGTTACCCCACTTCCCCCCTGTTCCTCAGCGCTCAGGACCCCCACAGAGCAGGTGTGATGTGGTGGTGGATCATTCTCAGCGCTGCAGTGACACTGACGTGGTGGTGTGGACAGAGTATAGTCCACCGACAAAAAACACCCTGGGACTCAGGGCTGAGGACAGAAGGACAGAGTGACAGGGGGATAAAAAGTATGCAGCGCCACAGATGGACTACAGAGTGCAGTTGCACAGTGAGTGGAGCTGAGAGAACGGACAGTGAGTGTAGAGATGTTTTAAAGCTCTGGCTGAAGGGCAGTATTCGTTTTCCTGGGATTAGTTTAAAGATGATTTAGTAAGAGGTCATTATTCAGATTGATGTTGTTTAGAGTCGGGCCGCAGCCTTATTTAGCCTCTACTGTGGAGAAAGTGTGTGTTTCCGTAAGTGGGCCGCTCCTGGCTCACTCTGCGCTCTCAAACTCAGCTCAGACGGGCAGTCGCTCTTTATTTGGACAAACGTCCGGCGTGTTTCATTAACGACCGACCACAGAGTGACATTAAATGAAGGGAGGATTCCTGTGTGTTCTCCATTCGCCTGAAACTTTAAAGTCTTCAGGAGATAGTGCTGAACTCTGTGAGGCCTTCTAAAGAGGACATCTATGACTGGGGAAGACCTGTTCTCTGGTTTGCTCAGGTTCAGAAGATTTTAAGGTGGAACGCTGTGTTTGAGGAGAATAACAACTCTAGTTGGTACATGTCTGAAGTGTAAATTGTAAAGTGTTTATTCACTGTTTGAATTCCCACAGAAACTCATGTGTAACTCGAGGTGTTTACTTTGTAGCACTGTCGCTAATGCAGTTAGCCGTCTCCCGAGTTTGGAGACATTTCCACCTTAAGTGATCAGAAACAGCAAAAATAAGTTACTCCCCTATGGAGCAGGAATAGAGCAACATCCTCATCTCGGTTGGTGCTTTTCAGCGTTTAAAGTCTCTCCGTTGTGTAAAAACCTCCAGATGGCGTTTCTCTGCCGTCGCCCGGAGGAAACCCACACAGACACAGGGAGAACACACCACACTCCTCACAGACATTCACCGGGAGCGGGATTCGAACCGACAACCCCAGTGTGACAGAGACACTACTTGCTGGGCCCTGTTTCGCCCCGAATCCTGGTTTCAGTGTAGTTTATTATAGTTGCACCTTGTCAGTTAAACGTGTTTGTAATTTCTGGTAAAATCTGAAATATGTTTAAATTTCAATCATCTTCATTTTTAGGTGATATGTTTTTGTGGAATAAAATAACACTAGTCATTTTAAATACTATGCCAGACTCACACTGTGGCAGATGGAGCTGGTGCTGAGGTTAAGGGTCATGTCTGCAGTTTTAGCTTTAATCTGACCCCTGGAGAGGTCATTCTGGGAGAGATGGATCGCCACATGGTTCACAGAAACATGGGAGATGTGGGAGTCGAAGGTCAAATGGTAAGTTCCACAGTAACATGAGTTTATCCCTGATTCAGAGCCTGATTAAACAGAGCTAAGGACCCTCCACTGAGAGCCTGTGGACTCTGGAAGAGTAGGATTACCACCTTCATCTCACACAGATCCAGACAGGGATTCAAGAGTCAAATGTTTTAGCGTCACACAGACTGTCAACAGAAGAGTTACACGCAGCAACGTGACTCTTCTTCTGCATTTCTTCAGCTAACAAAAGAATGAAAATATATTAAAGCCTCACTATAAAAAAATGATCTCGGTTCACTCCCTGTTCGGTCTGGTGTTTAGTTGCGATATTTAAAGTAAAATTAAAATTAGTTCAACATCGCAGGGCGCCACGGAGGTGCAGCAGGTAGGAGTCGCAGTCACACAGCTACAGGGACCTAGAGGTTGTGGGTTCGATTTCCTCCCAAAAACACGCGTTGGTAGGTGGATTGGAGACCCAAAGGTGTCCGTAGGTGTGAGTGAATGTGTGTGTGTGTGTGTGTGAGTGTCTGTGGCCCTGTGAAGGACTGGCGCCCCCTCCAGGGTGTATTCCCGCCTTGCGCCCAATGATTCCAGGTAGGCTCTGGACCCACTGCGACCCTGAACTGGATAAGGGTTACAGATAATGAATGAATGAATAAGTTCAACATCGCTTCGACTCAGTGAATCCATTTCTTCTTCCTCTTCCAGCGTCTTCCCCTGATTTCAGAGTCAGACGTGGTGTGAAGGTTCCACTGTGAATTAGATCTCTGCTCTAATTCATGCAAATGACAACACAGAGAGGCACCGTGTGAGGTCCCTTCCATCAACTCAAGCTGATAATAGACACAAAGATGAGACTGTCACCACTAGTGTGAGCCCAGGGTAAAGCGCTCACTGAGAGGTAGTGGTCGACTCACAGATGACCTCACTGTTGGAAACATTTCGTAACGTGGGTTGTGCTGCGTTCCATATCCCCAAGTGAATCGGTCTGATGATCGTGGACATGTTCACAATGAAGAAGTGTTCTGTTCCTGATCTCACTAATGTTTTTGCTGCACAGATGAAGTACGAATGAGAATATGTAAAGATGTCTGACAGGGGCTGAGAAACACTCTGAGTGAATGACTTTTACAGGCTTTACAGTGTGACTGTAGCAGAAGGATGTGGTATTGTAGCAGATATGTTTCATTTGCACTTTTTGGAAGGGTTTCCTCACAATTTTCTTTCCTGAATTTCTAATGTCACAACTTCTACTCTTTAGGAAAGGCTTACACTAGATGCTGGGCCATGGCTGTGAGTATTTGATGGCCCTGAGCCACATAAACATTAATGAGGTCAGGTGCTGATGCTGGAGGATTAGGTCTAGTTCCCATACACCACTCCATCTTACCTCAGATTATATAGAGCTCCATCACTCCAGAGAATGCAGCTCAGGGGGCTTTTTACTCCTCTATCATTTGGCACAGGGCATCTGCAGCTGCTCCAGAGCTTCCTACTTTCTGTGAACATCATGTCTATAGAAGGTATAGTATGGTATATTCACTGAAAGCTTGAGAGGGCTTTGATGGAGCAAATAAAAGTCTGGCTTCTTTCAGCCACAGCAGACAAACTCAACTCAACCCTTCAGCTCTAAATATCGCACACGGCATGGGTTTCAGAGAGAAACAGAAGAGACAGAGCATGTGTTTCTGATTCCCTGCCCCCAGGCTGACCCCCAGAGACCCTTCAAACACAAGCAGACCAGAAACGGATACTTCACGTCTCAGTGTCCATCAGCAAGGAGTGTCCAGGAGCGAGTCGGGTGGAAAAAGAAGCTCTGAGGTCAGACTGAGCAGACAGCAGCCATTTGTTTTCTTTCTCAGGCCTTGTCTTGTTCACAGAACAACTTCCATCACAAATTGGATTTACACCATATGGCCACAGGTTTGCAGACACCGCTCAGCTCTGAGTTCATTCTTCATCGACACAGATCTGTCTGTGCTGCACGACATACGACCTGCCCATCGTCTGATCCAAGTAACTTTTTGACAATGTGGAAACAAATGGAAACCTGGGTGCAGTTGATGAATCAGCTTCACTGTGTCGAACCGAACTCCGCCTGCAATGAAGCATGCACTCATTCATGCAGATGTTGGGGTTGGTAGCTCATAAATCAATGGCTGTGCTTGTAGGTGGAGTTTGAGGAAGTGTGGTGAGTGCCCCCTACTGACCAGAGTTGTACAGAGTTTGGAGTGGAGTGATTAAACAGTGGAGTAAACTGAGCATGCTGATTGGTTGGAGATGCTAGAATGATGCAATCGAGGTGTGTGATGGTGTAAACGGTGTGTTACTGCAGTAGAGGCTGTTGCTGTTGGAGTTTGGGGAAGGTCAGATCTGACAGGACCATGTGTGTATAACCTCTATAGAAAAGCATGAACAGGAACAGGATTCTCTGGAGCAGCTGCACATGAGTCTAATGCACCATGTTCAATGCCAAGCCTGCGCTAGAGGTGTAAAAAGCCCCCCAGCACTGGGCTGTGGAACAGTGGAACTGTGTTCTCTGGAATATTGGAGCTCCATCCAGTTCCTCTGTGTGTCTCAGTGTGTGTGGATGTTTAGTTACTGCATCATTTGAACACAGCAGCTGTCCTTCACACTGTGTGTAAATCTCAGGACGAATGACCAATAGAAACACTCCAACATGAACTTCCTTTTAAAGTTAAATCACATTTCATTGGACACTGATGATATTTATCTCTTGCTTCTTTTTTTTTAATGTGGTGTTATTCTTATTTTTGTATTTTTTTCCATTAACTCTTAATGAATGAATGATTTATGTTTTTAAAAATTGGATTGTGACATTTTTGCCTCATTCCCCAGCCCCAGTGGGACTCACTCCAAACCACACACCCAGAAAGCATTGCAAAACAAGTGTATGGGAACCCAAACTGCATACAGTGAATTCCACAGATCTCACACACACACACACACACACACACATTGCATGCAGGAAAACACACTCCTTCTGCTGTAAACCAATGGCCTTGGGACTTGTTATTTTGCATTGTCCTTGTAAATTATTCAGAGCCCACTAAATTACTCCCAACTCTTTCCCATTTCTCAGGCTCACTGATGCCGGAGGTTTTCTGGGTGAAACACAACAAAGAAAACAAGGTAAACGTTGCCCAGTTTAGCGTTAAACAGCGCAGCATTGCATAACACACACACACTTCCCAGCTGTGAAGCACGTACACACAGATCAGCAGCGTCCAATTAGCTCCTTAAACTCAATCTAATTAAGCTCAGAGGAGCCCAAACACATCCAGCTGGGTTTAAACAGCACAAGGAAAGAAGCAATGGTCCGAGAGAACCAGTGTACACACACACACACACACACACACACACACACACACACAGCATTACGCACGGGTACTGTACACATCCACTGAGTGAACTCACATGCACCCGTCACTAAGGCCCCAGTTCTCGGCTGTGGAGCAGTGGAACTGTGTTCTCTGGAGCGCTGCACCTCCATCCTGTAGCTTTGGGATGAGCGGGAACAGCAGCGTCTGATCTAACTAATGTTTACATGCCTGAGTGCAGTCAAATCCTCACAACAATGCACCAACACTTAGAGTACACCCAGAAGTGTGAAGATAATACAAAATAAGCTATAAATGAAGTATTAATGCGCTCCGGTCCCAGTCTCTGTGGCTCTGTGTAACTCTTCCGGTTACAGCCCAGTTCCCTACCCACCAGGTCACGGCTGCCCTCATTTTACAGTTAAATGTTACACAAAAAAACTTCAGAACTTATTCTAACACCTGACAGGAAGCAGCAGCCTGTTTGTGTGTTTGGTCCCTGTTCAGTTCAAGCCCAGTGTTTATTACATTCCTAAAAATCCTGGCCTTATTCTTCCTTAACTCCATGGTAAAACATTGCAGAGTGAGTTTGCTGCTCTTCGGAATCTTCTTCAGGGTCCTCTTCATCCTTCAGACTAGTGTCCGTTTAGTGGGTTAATCTGTAACGTAACCTCTGTGAGAATTAATCAAGCCTCAATGATATCACCTTCACACTGGAATGAGATTAGAAAAGGAACTCCTAAACATCACTCATGTTGGTCTGGAGGTTACTGACCTCTGAGTGACCCCTGCCTGGGTCTGCACAGCGTCAGATAGCAGGAGTCAGACCACACTCGTGAGCCTTGGACGCGTGAAAAGCTCTAATCGGATCTTCACGCTGATCTGGAGCTTCTTTTTTTCTAAAACCCGACAGAACCATGCACACAACCTGAAAACCTCAGCTCACATGATATAAACAATCAGATTCCTTTGAAATCCCTGGATGAACCAGTTTATGCTCAACAGAGCGGGTCCCTCACATGGGGATGGCCATGTTTAAAGTAGGATCAGTACATCCAGGCCACTAGGTGTCAGTGTAACATCTGTTTCATAATGTGAAGGAGCATCATTAGAGAAAAAACGTATTTAAACCTCCGTTAAAGGAAACGTTATTAACAAACTCGCTTCTTTGGTGCATGTTCCCATTAATGTGTTCATCTGCAGTCCACCAACCCACACACTGTGAAACAAGAACCCCCAAATCGGTTTTCTGTGCGCTGCCTGAGTCAGAAAACATGGGATAAAACAAAACGTTCTGATTCTGCTCCATTTCTGACGTCAAGTGATGTCAAGTTTAGAATGGCCCCGCCCCCTCGTCTGAGTCTGTCCAATCACAGCGCTGGACCCGTGTTTATGTGAGAGCACAAAGACGAGGTTAAACTCAGCAAAACAGACACAACAAGCGCGGAGAAATAAGAGCACTGAGTAAAAACGGAGAAGAAAGAGAACAGAGTGAAAACGGCTAAAACCCAGAGCTTCTGCTCCTCGCTCCTCACTGCTGTGCGCTCGGGGTCGGGGTGAACAGCGAGCGGCTCATTATCATTTAAAGGAACAGGTGCTGAAAGCGGGCGTTCTGAACAGGGGCTGTTTACACAGGGGGAGAACACTGCTGTGGGGCTCGTGGGGTTTGGACCAAAGCGGGTCACAGACGTTTCATTAAGAAACAGAACTGTGTTCCACTGTGTCATCTTTAAGATACAGTCATTTCTTCAAAACTTTTTCTCAGTTCAGTTTCCAAGATCTGGGCTCTCTAATCTTTGATAAAAATTCTGGTCAAAGGCTCTAAAAAGCACAGACACGGTCAGAGCCCCTCTCTCTCTCTCTCTCTCTCTCTCTCTCTCACATTAAAAGCTGTTTATTGGTTTAGCTCTGTCCTCTTACAGGGCGTGGAGCACTGTTGCCTGTTGAAGAAGAAAATGACAACTTAAACACCCTTAAAAACATTGACAGTTTCCAAAACAAACAAATATCCCACGACTCCAACACACTTTAAACACCGTGGGTGTGGAAAGGAAATATTGGATTAAGGGCAAAGTTCATTTGGACAAAACAGGTTCATTCCTGTTTAATGTTTAAGAAAAAGTTGAAGATTCTCACCCAGTCACTCACACACACACTCACCCAGTCACTAACACACACACTCACCCAGTCACTAACACACACACTCACCCAGTGACTCACACACTCACCCAGTCACTCACACACGCACACAGTCACTCACCCAGTCACTAACACACACACTCACCCAGTCACTAACACACACACTCACCCAGTCACTAACACACACACTCACCCAGTGACTCACACACTCACCCAGTCACTCACACACGCACACAGTCACTCACACACTCACCCAGTCACTCACACACTCACCCAGTCACTTACACACTCACCTGTGGACAAACAAACACGTTTCTCTGTAAAGAGTGAAGTTATTTTTATGAGAATCATCTAAAATGTGGCCCCTTTATACAGTGTTTCACAGTTAGTTCATTGTAAGAATAATCCACAACAGTTTAAACAAATTAAACAATTTCTGGATGATTTTTCTTGTTTTAAATAATTTGGTCTTATTCCATAGCCATTGATGTGCCTTGTTCTAGGACCTGACTCTGACCCAGTCACAGGATTAGCTCAGAGTTATCACAGTTATCAAAGACAAGAGGTTATTGTTGATTTTATACAAGACATTCTTTCAGTGCAGAAACTGTCCTGAAGCGACAGATTCCAGTGGCTTTTATCTTTAACACTGAGGCTGCGAAGGTCAGAAGGTCGGGGCCTGAGTTTACCCAGGGTCCTTTGCAGGTAAACAGTGGAACACAGTGAGGGCACAGGCACCTCTGACACCTCTTACTTTATTTACCTGTTAGAAATAGTGTTTGTGAATGTAGATAAGATCTAACAGACTACTCGGGGTGTGCCTCAATTCTGTACCAAGCCTCATGCCCAAGGACCTCCTGGACTACACTGTATTTATTTATAAGCAAAACCAACATTCCTAATGTTTTGCCGAGTAGGGACTAAACCGTGGCGTGCAAACCTTGCAGAGCGCTGATCGTCCAGAGAGAGTCGTCACTCTACGCCACGCAACGCAGACGACCAGCACCAACTCTCCATCTGTAAAATCTCCAGCTGCAGCAAAGATCACGTTTGTTTTTATCCGACTCACGACGGCAGCTCGTAAAATGACGCCGTGGTCTTTTGAAGAGGTTCAAACGCTCCTTGGATCGGTGGCCGACGAAAGAATCCAGCGAGAGCTGGACGCTGCAACAAGGAAGGAACAAACTCTACTGATCTGTCTGAACTGATGACGGAGCTGTGTTCAGTCCCAAACAACAACAACACGCCGATACACCATGAGTACACACCGCTTAACATAAGTCTACTATTATACACCAACAGCCGCTCCACAAACCCAGCGTTCTGAGGAGTGTTGGGGTGATTATCTTTATACTTTGACTAATTAATGACCTTTAAATTCAGAGGATTCAGTGACAGTCAAAGAAAAAGTGTGTATGATGAAGTAGATTAGACCCGTTTACCTCAGAACTCAGTAGCAGCCGTGTTCAGAAATTTCACTCATTTCCATTGTAGAGGAATCCAGCGCAGACTCAGAAGTCCTTATTTGGGTCTGACACTGGCGGCAGCGTCCCAGTTCTAGTAACAGCATCACAGCTGTGATTAATCATTGGTTCTGTATAAATTTACAGTGGAAATGAGTCTGAGTCTGATTAGTCACTGGGTCCACAGTGATGTCTGGATCCTGTAAAACACATCACAGAGGAAGCACTGTTCTCTGTCTCTTACAGAAAGTGAGGGGAATGGACTGCCATGGGGGAAGGACTGGTCGCCTACTGCTACCTCAGATCCAGACCCTGGTGCCCCCCCTGAAAGAGTCTAAATCTTGGAAGGCAAAGAGAAACTCAAATCAGGAGTCCTTAAGAGACGAGACACTTTGGACCCCAGAGAGATCCCACTCTAGAGAGATCCGTCATATCAGCACAGGAGGGACGTGATCCGTATCCAGACAGAACCACAGAGTGATGCTCTACTCACTGAGAAAAGCCAGTTCTGCTAAAGTCAAAGAGGCCAAACTTGTCTTGGCTGAGCATCTACCTTTTGAATTGAGAAGAAGAGCCTTGAACTGAACGGTCAGAAGGGGCTGGTTCTGATTAGTTCTATTAGGCTGAGGGGTGTTGGTTCTGAGTAGGTCCGTCAGGTCAAGTGGCACAGGTTCTGACCAAGTCTATCAAGTTGGAAGCTGTTGGTTCCTACCAGGTCCATGAACTGAGGAACGGCCTGTTTATTGTCCCCGTTACATGCGACTTTAAGCGAAGGTACTTCATTGGGTCGTCAGCGAACTAACAGCACAAGACAAGACTAAAGCAGTCCCCTCGGACCAGTCCTCTCAGACAAAACAATGCCACACACGTCATCATTTATCTGCAGTTATTAGATCTCCTGGTGAAAGATTGGTTCTTTCAATCCAATCGATTCACTGCCTGGAAATCAGGGCTAGAATAAGAATGAGATCAGAGTAATTCAGTTTCTTATCTGATGAATGTTCTTCTCATTAGGAATGGAGCCCTGTCTGTGTCTGTTGTAATGCAAGGATTATACACAGCTTCTGTAGATGTTATGAGATCTAATTAACCTCTCCCGGTCAGAACCAGCCCCTCCAGACTTTAGTGACCCTGTCAGAACCAGCCCCTCCAGACCTGATAGACTCAGTCAGATCTAGCCCCTCCAGACCAGATGAAACCAGTCAGAACCCGGCCCCTCCAGACCAGATGAAACCAGTCAGAACCAGCCCCTCCTGACCTGATGGACCCTGTCAAAACCAGCCCCTCCAGACCTGGTGAACTCATTCAGATCTAGCCCCTCCAGACCTGAGTGACCCTGTCAGAACCAGCACCTTCCCGACCTGATGGACTCGTTCAGATCTAGCCCCTCCAGACCAGATGAAACCAGTCAGGACCAGCCCCTCCAGCCTGATGGACCCTGTCAGATGCAGTCCTTCCCAATGGACCCAGTTGTATCTGTCCACTCCAATATGTCGGTGTATGTCAGTTGTAATGAAATCCTTATGTGGATGTTATGTAGCCTGATGAGTGATGATCTGTAATAAACGTGCGATCTGTGTGTGTGTATGTGTGTGTGTGTGTGTGTGTGTGTTACAGGTGTGATAGAGTCAGTCTGGGATGTGAAATCAGGAGTCCAGAGCAACATTTTCAGGATCTGTCCCTCTTCTCTTGTTTTGGTCTCGTTTTCTCCTTGTTCTCTCGAGCATTAATTAGGTTTGCTCCTCCTTTTGTGTCTGTAGCCACGCCCCTCACCTGTGAGCCCTCAGTGTGATTCCTCACAGGTGTTTCTACGTTTCGTCTGCTCTGTTTATATATATATTTATAACAGTAATAAACACTATGTATTACATATAGACGTATGTGTATGTATATATTAACACATGTAAAGAAAGTGTAAACACTGTTGCCAGAGGATCCTCTCTTTGTTCTCTAATCTGACGAGCGGCGACTCGAGAGTGTCTCGGCCCATTTCCTCACGGCCAGGCTCTGTTTGAGAATCACATCCTCTTTAACTTCCTCAGAACAGAGACCAATGGACCCGAGCGGGTCTGACTCACCGTGCACTGTCAAAGCTAACGGGATCGTCTTAATCTGGTTCCTGTTTCTCGGTGAGCTCTGGACCCACCTCAGGATGAAGTGCCTAAAGAAGATGAATGAATGAACGAATGATACCAGCTTATTCGGCATAAATGAGGAAAAATGTGTCCGAAAAATAAATATAACCATTGAAATAAATAACATGAACCACTTTGGGCAAAAAAGACTCAAGAGTGAATCCAAGGCGGGGGGCCACTGTTCCCTCGGACCCTGAGGAAGCAGGGACCCTCTGATGAGGGATAAGACCAGCGTTTGCTCGTATTGAAGCTGGTGGAGTGTTGCAGGTTAGTGCTAATGTCCATAAACAGGTTGAATAATGTTATAGTGAGAATCTGAATGAGAAATGTGAGACGTACAGAACAGATTTAAGAGGTTTTCTGTCAGTTACACGGCGCTTGTTGTGGTGAGGGGCGGGGGCCGAGGGAAAAAGGGAGGAAAGAAGGAAAAAGCTAATGAGGGGCTTCCTGAAGTGCTGTCCAGGGAGAAGTGAAGGACACAGAAAGACCTGCAGAAAACTCTCTCTCTCTCTCTCTCTCTCTCTCTCTCTCTCTCTGTCTCTCTCTCTTTCTTTCTCTCTCTCTCTGTTTCTCTCTCAACATTGAGAATCTATTTACCACAAAAAATAAGACCCCCCTCCACTGTGTCTCACTGTGTCTCACTGCCCCTCACTTTCTGTCAGTGGCTTCCACAGTGTCTCACTGTCTCTCACTGTGTCTCACTGTCCCCTATAGTTTCTCATAGTCTCTCACTGTCTCTCATGGTCTCTCACTGTCTCTTATAGTCTCTCACTGTCCAAACCATGAAGTCCCTCATTGTCTCTCACAGTCTCTCACTGTCTCTCATTGTCTCTCACTGTCTCTCATAGTCCCTCACTGTCTCTCACTGTCTCAAAGTGTCTAACTGTCTCTCACTGTGTCTTACTGTCCCCCACAGTCTCTCATAGTCTCTCACTGTCTCTCACAGTCTTTCCCTGTCTCTCACTGTCTCTCATAGACCCTCACTGTCTCTTACTGTGTCTCACTGTCCCTCACAGTCTCTCATAGTCTCTCACTGTCTCTCACTGTCTCACAGTGTCTAACTCTCTCTCACTGTGTCTTAATGTCCCCCACAGTCTCTCATAGTCTCTCACTGTCTCTCACAGTCTTTCCTTGTCTCTCACTGTCTCTCATAGTCCCTCACTGTCTCTTACTGTGTCTCACTGTCCCTCACAGTCTCTCACAGTCTCTCACTGTGTCTCACAGTCTCTCACTGTCTCTCACTGTGTCTCACTGTCCCTCACAGTCTCTCATAGTCTCTCACTGTCTCTCATTGTCTCACAGTGTCCAAACCATGAAGTCCCTCACTGTCTTTAAACGCAGACTGAAGACTCATCCCACTGTGTATTTAAAAGATCACAAATCCTGCTCTTAATGAAATGTCTAGAGTTTCCCTGAAGCGACCGGAGCTGTGTGTCTCTGTCCCAGCGCTTACATTTATCGTGTATTTTTCTCTTTAGAGTCTCAGTATTGACTCCTGTATCTCATGGGGTCTGAGTTCAGTGGTCTTTGGACCCTGATCCTATCTGAACCGGCCGGGACGTATTCTCAGAGTAAGAAAACAATGCACTTTGTCAAACGTGTGTTTGTCCCAAAAGTAAGTGCAAAAATGACTGATGGCTTCTTTGAAACTCCGGGGCAGAGGCTGGAGCTACTTAAAGTCCCTCGAACTGTGGCAGCCGACTGTTTTTATCAGCGAGGTTGGACCTGGAGATTGATTTAAAGGATTCTGACCATTTCTCCAGTTAAACAAGTGTGGAGTTAAGTGATAACACCAGGGGGTTAAACATTACCACATGAAGGGTCCCTTAGTCCCTCCCCCCCCCCCCCCCTCTGTCTCTCTCTGAGTGGGTATCATTTTTTATTTTGACTGGTGGAGGACCCTCTCCATCACCAAAAAACCCACAGAACATCTGGAACATCTGCCATGGAGTGGAGGAGAGACAGAACCAGAGATCGACACTCGTTTTACAGCTTCAGAAGCAGAGGATTGTCAGAGAAACATGTAAAACTGCAGCGTTTATTTCACGTGTGGTGGTGTATCCAGGTTTGTAAGTAACAGCCGACATAAACAGACCCTTCCGACCTGCCCCTGTCCCCTCTCACCTACACTCAGAGACGTACTAAGCCTCTCAGAGCTGCTCGGAGGAACTGAAGCTTCCTCTTCATGTCGCAGTAATAAAGGAAACGCAGATATGTAACTCATTTACCAACTTCCACATTCCACATGGAGGCTCTGCACTGCTGCATTCCTGGTGATTAAAGTAACACTAGGTAGTATTTTACCATAAAATTACAGCTTCAAAATCATTGTGATGCTCCTCTGAGCTGTAACAGGGAGAACAGAGTCTCTGTTGATGCTACTCAGGGCTCAACACTGCAGGAACTGCACTATGGAACTTTTGGAGGAGGGTTGGAATTACACTGTATAGCTGTAGAGGGAGCCCAGGCGCATAAATATTAATATCTTAGTAGTGTTCGTAGTGTTGCTTTAACTGAGCTGAAATAAATGGACTGGTTTAATAACATACGCCTTTAAACCGAGCAGACAACTCAGTTCACTCGTTCACTTACCCACTCACTCACTCACCCACCCACTCACAAACTCACTCATACTCACATTCTTGCATTCACTCACTCACTCAACCATTCACATAGAAACTCACGCATTCACATAGATACTCACACAGACATAGTCATGCCCCTACATACACAAAAACATACTCACTCATTCATTCACTCACCCACTCACTCATTCACAGGCATAGTCATGCCCCTCCATACTCACACACAAATATACTCACTCATTCATTCACTCACTCACTTACTTGCTCACTCATTCACATACATAGTCATGCCCCTACATACTCACACACAAACATATTCACTCATTCATTCACTCACTCATTCACAGACATAGTCATGCCCCTCCATACTCACACAAAAATATACTCACTCATTCATTCACTCACTCACTCACTCACTCACTTGCTCACTCATTCACATACATAGTCATGCCCCTACATATACACACAAACATACTCACTCACTCACTCACTCACTCAAAGACATAGTTATGTCCCTAAATACTTACATACAAACATATTCATTCATTCATTCACTCACTCACTCATTCACAGACATAGTCATGCCCCTACAAACTCACATACAAACATACTCACTCACTCACTCACTCACTTGCTCACTCATTCACATACATAATCATGCCCTACATACACACACAAACATACTCACTCACTCACTCACTCACTCACTCATTCACATACATAGTCATGCCACTACGTACTCACACACAAACATATTCACTCATTCATTCACTCACTCATTCACATACATAGTCATGCCCCTCCAAACTCACACACAAATATACTCATTCATTCACTCACTCACTCACTTGCTCACTCATTCACAGACATAGTCATGCCCCTACAAACTCACATACAAACATACTCACTCACTCACTCACTCACTCAAAGACATAGTCATGTCCCTAAATACCCGTACACAAACATATTCATTCATTCATTCATTCATTCATTCATTCATTCATTCACTCACTCATTCACATACATAGTCATGCCCCTACATACTCACACAAATATACTCACTCATTCACTCACTCACCCACTCACTTATTCACAGACATAGTCATGCCCCTACATGCTCACACACAAACATATTC
>NC_089817.1:1558631-1573631 GCF_029633855.1 Hoplias malabaricus
TGCTGCGTTTCGAAGTCTAGGCTGTGGCGGAGCTTGGCTGCATTTGTCGGCCGCTATGTCATAGAAGGCTGCTCCAATGTGAAGGACCTTCATGTACAGACTAGAAATGCTGATAATAATTGATGAAAATAACTGATTGATTAATATAGTCGTCTTCATAATGGCACAGTGGCGCAGCAGGTAGTTTCTCTGTCACAGCTTCAGGGACCTGGAGGTTGTGGGTTTGATTCCCGGTACCGCCACCTTGAACTGGATAAGGGCTACAGACAATGAATGAATGAACTCTATGAACTCACTCGTTTTTTGTTGGTTTTTGTTTCTGTTTATCAGAGATTTGTGTCTCAGCTAGACACTTACATGCAGCTAATTTCATAATGGTGTCCAGAAATAGAAGCAGGAAGGAATGAGTGGGAGAGAGAGAGAGAGAGAGAGAGAGAGAGAGAGAGAGAGAGAGAGAGAGAGAGAGAGAGGACGGAAAATAAGATGAAGAAACAGTAAGAAAAGCAATGGCATGAGAGAAGAAAACCGATTAAGTAGATAGAGGTGGGGTTGGAGAGAGATAGAGAGATGAGAGGGAGAGAGGAGGAAATGTAAGGAGAGAGAGAGAGAGAGAGAGAGAGAGAGAGAGAGAGAGAGGGCTACTATGTGAGCCACTCCTATAATATACTCTGACATTCAGATGAGTATTTCTCTCATAAATCTGCATTGTACAGTGGCAGATGCCCCCCCTCCCCAACCCCCCTCCCAGAAGACCTTGCTCCTTTCGTACTTGGACAGCTTTAAAAGGCATTCCGGTGTTGGATGATGGGATACAGTCCTCCAGAGAAATTGTCTCGACTCGTAATTACACCATTTTACAGCCAGAAGAAAGAGGAGTTACTCAGGGCTCTGTAATTGGGCCACTTTCATTGTAATGTCTTGTTGGAAACAGAGCATTTTCTGACATTCTGAAGCTTGTAGGTTATAAATATTACATTATTTTATGGTCTTGGCTGTTGTTCTTTAGCCATGCTAATGTAAAGTCCACTCAGTCAGTTTTTTGTGCGCTGCCTAAGTCAGAAAACATGGGCTAAACAAGGTGTTCTGATTCTTCAAAACAGACACAACGAGCGCGGAGAAATAAGAGCACTGAGTAAAAACGGAGAAGAAAGAGAACAGAGTGAAAACGGCTAAAAACCAGAGCTTCCGCTCCTCGCTCCTCACTGCTGTGCGCTCGGGGTCGGGGTGAACAGCGAGCGGCTCATTATCATTTAAAGGAACAGGTGCTGAAAGCGGGCGTTCTGAACAGGGGCTGTTTACACAGGGGGAGAACACTGCTGTGGGGCTCGTGGGGTTTGGACCAAAGCGGGTCAGAATTGTGTTCCACTGTGGAGTAGATGGAGAATACGTCTCCTTTAAGAGCAGATGGTTTCCAGACGCAGTGAAGAGGTCGGATTAATTTGGTTCTGTGTCATTGTGATTGTTCTTTAGGTTGTTTATAAGTGCGAAGATAGCTAAGCTAACACTAGCTGGTTAAGTCGTAGCCTACTTTGGTCATTATTGAGTGGGAGTATGTTTGGATAAAGTGGGTTAAATTTAGATCTGAATCACAGCGCTGCTGTAAAGGCTCTGTGAGACGTTGGTATGTTTCTGATGATGGAGTAAATTGCTCCTCTGGTCTGGATCCAGTGAAGTTATCAACTACGACAACTTAACAACATAAACAGTTGTGTTGAACTATGAAAACATTTATGTTTCTAATGTGACACATGAGCAGCGGGAGATCTGGACGTCCCCAGTGATAACACAGCGGACAGTTGTTTTCTTTGACCGTGACGGCTTGATCGCTGGTAGAATCCAAACTATTTTAAACATCTTTCCAGCCTGGAGTGGGTGATGTGGTGGGCTTTAACCCCCCCCCCCCACTCCCATGTGCCAGGGTCCTGTCCACTCTGTGAAATTACAGTTTGGACCGAGGCAGAACCCTGAACAGCTGGACTCCAGAGTTCTCACGGAACCAGAGAGCATCAGATATGGCACCAGCTGAAATTTCCGTTCAGTAAATACCAGGCTTTCTGAGCTTGGAAAACATCTCGGGAGGCATTCGGTATTTATCAGGCAGTAGAGCAAACTTTGTCCTCTGGAGACCCCCATCGCTCTCCGAGCTGAAACTACAGCAGCGTCTGTACACGCCTACCTCAAGTGTCCAGGACTGTTTTGTGTATTATCAACTAGCTACAAAATAAAATCTAATAAAATAAAATAAAATAAAATAAAAGCAGCACATGATAAGAGCTTTCCATCTTTTCTTCTCATATGAAGAACACACGCTCCTGCTCTGGGGGGCTTTCTCTCCTCATCCAGGGGTCTGTCATTTCTCACCTGATGATAATGTTGACAATTTATTATAAAAATAAAATAAACCAGCTTTACTGAAGTAACCAACGACCTGAGGACATCAGAGTGGTTATAAAACAATTATATAACAGGAGTATTTTTGCTTCTTACTTGTGCTCCCTGCAGTTCCTTTACCCCAGTCCCCCTCCCCGCCCACGCAGTTTGAGAACCCAGAGGGTCAGGGATGTTACAGACCCCATGTGGGGGAGAGAAGACACTGCAGTTATGGGCTGTGGAGTGAAAGGGTGTGTCAGAGCGGTTCTGTTTCCTCTTTGAAACTCAAATTCATCTCTTTTGACATTCGCTCTACTTAGACGTGAGGAAATAAGTCACTGGCTCCAGAACATGTAATTGGCACATCAAAATGATAAGCCACGCCCACAGAATAATATTTACCCTCCCAGGAGATTGTCTCTTGGCGGAAAATGGTATAAAACATCAACCACAAGAATCTGTGCGTTTCTTCATTTAAACGTTAGCTGTTATTAAATATTATTGGTTTTTAAGGTCCCACTGCAGTGCAACTCAAGTGTGCGTGTGTGTGCGTGTGTGTGTGTGTGTGTGTGTGTGGTGTTTAGTATTATTAGTTTGTGTGTGTGTGCGTGTGTGTGGTGTTTAGTCTTCTTAGAATGTGTGTGTGTGTGAATGTGTGTGGTGTTTAGTATTATTGGTTTGTGTGTGTGTGCGTGTGTGTGGTGTTTAATCTTCTTAGAATGTGTGTGTGTATGTGTGTGGTGTTTAGTATTATTAGTTTGTGTGTGTGTGCGTGTGTGTGGTGTTTAGTCTTCTTAGAATGTGTGTGTATGTGTGTGGTGTTCAGTAATATTAGTTTGTGTGTGTGTGGTGTTTAGTCTTGTTAGTGTGTGTGTGTGTGTGTGTGTGTGTGTGTGTGTGTGTGTGTGTGTGCGTGTGTAGTGTTTAGTCTTGTTAGTGTGTGTGTATGTGTGTGTATGTGTGTGGTGTTTAGTAATATTAGTTTGTGTGTGTGTGGTGTTTAGTCTTGTTAGTGTGTGTGTATGTGTGTGTGTGTGTGTGTGTGTGTGTGCGTGTGTAGTGTTTAGTCTTGTTAGTGTGTGTGTATGTGTGTGTGTGTGTGTGTGTGTGGTGTTTAGTCTTGTTAGTGTGTGTGTGTGTGTGTGTGTGTTTGTGTGTGTGTGGTGTTTAGTCTTGTTAGTGTGTGTGTGTGTGTGTATGTGTGTGGTGTTTAGTATTATTAGTTTGTGTGTGTGTGCGTGTGAGTGGTGTTTAGTCTTCTTAGAATGTGTGTGTGTGTATGTGTGTGGTGTTTAGTATTATTAGTTTGTGTGTGTGTGGTGTTTAGTCTTGTTAGTGTGTGTGTATGTGTGTGTGTGTGCGTGTGTGTAGTGTTTAGTCTTGTTAGTGTGTGTGTATGTGTGTGTGCGTGTGTGTAGTGTTTAGTCTTGTCAGTGTGTGTGTGTGCATGTGTGTATGTGTGTGTGTATGTGTGTTTGTGTGTGTGTGGTGTTTAGTCTTGTTAGTGTGTGTGTGTGTGGTGTTTAGTCTTGTTAGTGTGTGTGTGTGTGTGTGTGTGTGTGTGTGTGTGTGTGGTGTTTAGTCTTTTTATTGTGTTTGGTGTTTGGTGTTTAATCTTCTTAGAATGTGTGTGTGCGTGTGTGTAGTGTTTAGTCTTGTTAGTGTGTGTGTGTGTGTGTGTGTGTTTGTGTGTGTGTGGTGTTTAGTCTGGTTAGTGTGTGTGTGTGTGTGTGTGTGTGTGTGTGTGGTGTTTAGTCTTGTTAGTGTGTGTGTGTGTGTGTGGTGTTTAGTCTTTTTATTGTGTTTGGTGTTTGGTGTTTAATCTTCTTACAATGTATGTGTGTGTGTGTGCGTGTGTGTGGTGTTTAGTCTTGTTAGTGTGTGTGTGTGTGTGTGTGGTGTTTAGTCTTGTTAGTGTGTGTGTGTGTGTGTGTGTGTGTGTGTGTGTGGTGTTTAGTAGTATTAGTATTATTAGTTTGTGTGTGTGTGTGTGTGTGTGTGTATGTAAGTGTATGCTTTGTTGCAATATTCCTAACACAGTCTCAGAAACACAGATTCAGACCGACAGGGTTTCATACCTCACACATCTAACGAACCAATCCCAAGCTCATGGGACGGGGCTTTCCAGGCGCAGGTGAATGGTGCAGATGTGAGTGGAGAAAGAGGCGGGGCTAAGTGTATATTCATAAACTGGCACAGACTGAACGAAGGTTTATGAAGATGTCAAGTGTTAGGACACAGTCATTCATTCATTGTCTGTAACCCTTCTTCAGTTCGGGGTGGCGGTGAGTCACGGAGGTTCTAGGCGGTTAATTAGTGATGGAGTGTGACTTAAAGATATTGATCACTCAGGAAATGAACTAACCTTTGTTCTCGCATACATTCTTTCGCTCCTTGAAAGGAAATCATATAAAGCACATGTTTTGAAAGTGCTGACGTGATGTGTGTGTAAAGGACACAGGAAATAGCACCTCTGAGTTTTAAGCTGTTTGCACGCTTGCACTGGAGACATTTATAGAAATGTGCAGAGAACTAAAGATGATCTGC
Source organism: Hoplias malabaricus (assembly GCF_029633855.1). NCBI lineage: Eukaryota > Metazoa > Chordata > Actinopteri > Characiformes > Erythrinidae > Hoplias > Hoplias malabaricus. The sequence goes on from NC_089817.1 coordinate 1,563,549, forward strand.
TGTCTCTGGGGGGCTTACACACCTCTGTAAAGCACATGCTGTGTGTGAGATTCATTTAAATAAACAAAATGCACTTCTTATTTAGTGGCAATGAGTCATTGATGTCACTAAAAAGCTGCAAATCTTATTTAGGAACCGATAATGGAATATTTTTATTATTATATTATATTATATACACTATTTTTCTGTAAAGTGTGAACTCATTAGTTTGGTGTTCACATTAATGTGTTCATCTGGAACCCACCAACCCACACACTGTGAAACAAGACCCCAGTCAGTTTTCTGTGCACTGCCTGAGTCTGAAAATGTGCAGACTTTAAAATGGCCCCGCCCCCTCGTCTGAGTCTGTCCAATCACAGCCCTGGACCCGTGTTTATGTGAGAGCAGGCGACAGAATAGACTTTAAGGTGTTAATACTGGTCTATAAATGTCTAAATGGGGTAGTAGCAGTGTCTTTATCAGATCTGATACAGAGACATGAGCCGAGCAGAGCTCTCAGATCTTTAGGAACTAGAGTTAGTCCTGACTCAGGTCAAAACTAAACATGGAGAAGCAGCGTTTAGCTCCGGCGCCGCTCTGAAACAGAACCAGACCGAGAACATTAGAAGAGCCCTGACTTTAGACACTTTTAAATAAAGACTGAAACATTCCTGTTTGAGCTACAGCTCGCTTTAAAACACTCTGCACTTTTTATTCTGTAACAGCACTTTAGGTTTTTTCTTTTATTGGATCATTTTAAATAGTTTTAATCATTTTTAATCATTTAATCATTTTACTCTTTTAAAGTATTTCCTTTTTACTGCAATATTTTAAATGTTTTATTGAACTTTTATGAGAAATAAGAGCACTGAGTAAAAACGGAGAAGAAAGAGAACAGAGTGAAAACGGCTAAAAACCAGAGCTTCTGCTCCTCGCTCCTCACTGCTGTGCGCTCGGGGTCGGGGTGAACAGCGAGCGGCTCATTATCATTTAAAGGAACAGGTGCTGAAAGCGGGCGTTCTGAACAGGGCTGTTTACACAGGGGGAGAACACTGCTGTGGGGCTCGTGGGGTCCTGTAGGAACTCTGAAGAGTGTGAATGATCAGATTAGTGATTGATAATGTTTCTGTGCATGTGCTTTTTAACTGATGCCATAGTTTAGTTTCTGACTGTGATTGAAATCTGTGGTGTGTGATGGTAGCTGTTTTCTTCGATGGCTGCAGAGGAACTTCTGTTTTTTTTGTGCTTTTCTTGGCTTCCCTCTTATGATTTCTTATGATTTCTCGTTCTTAGCTGGCATTTCCTGGGTGCTGCTGCAGTGCCAAGATTATAGACATTCCAGTGGATAATAACAATATTGTATCACCACATAGCAGCAAATAAATCCCATAAATAAAATCAGTATGTGAATGGGTGAGTGTGTGAAAGGGCTCTCGGGTGTGAGGTGATTTCTCAGGAGGATCGGGAGTGTTGCCCTGTGCCTTGTCTACATTGTGTATCCGTTTGTTCGCTGCGGTGCACTCACAGGTGCAGAGAAAACGAAACCACCACAGCAACAGCACAAGGTTCAGCTTAAGCCAGGTTTTAGCTTTAACACTGTTTTTAAACTGTAGGAACAGAGATAATCCAACCCTTCTCTAATCAACACTCACAGCCCCCCTCAGTCAACAGCGGTCATTATTAATCTCAGATTTAATCCAAATCAAATTTAATCATGAGTGCAGCTAACTTCTATATAATGATGCTAACCCTGACCTGTCACAAGAGGCGGTTTTATATTTTATATAAAATATTTAAATGGTTAAATGTAAATGGGTAAAAAAACAAAGTGTCTGGGTCCGGTGCTAGGCTTTCTCTCTCTCTGCTCACGGCAGAGAAACGCCATCTGGAGGTTTTTAGACAACGGAGAGACTCCAAACGCTGAAAAGCACCAACCGAGATGAGGATGTTGCTCTATTCCTGCTCCATAGGGGGGTCACACTGACTTATTTTTGCAGTTACAGTTACATTACTTAAGGTGGAACTGACTCTAAATTCAGGAGAGCGCTAACTGCATGAAAGTAAACACAGAGGGAAAGTGCTACAAAACTAAACAGCTCGAGTTACACATGAGTTTCTGTGGTGTGCACGTTTTCTCCTTAAACACACCGTTCCACCTTAAAAAAATGAGCTTCTGAACATAAACAAACCAGAGGGAACAACAGTCCCTCGGCATCATAGACGTCCCCTTAAATGCCACTGATATAAAGGCAGTACAACAGCATAATATTACAATTACACCCCTGTAATGAGCAATGAATTTTAGCAAAATATTATTTATAAAGCAAATTCAGTTACAATTATAATTTTCAAACAAAACAGAGGACAGAGCAGAGCGAGCGTAAACAAACACACAGTAAACACAGTGGATCACACTGAGGTCAGCAGCTATCACTGAGGAAATATACTGTGTACTGTGTGATTAGTCAGTAATGTGATTAATGTGACAGCTCTGTTCCAACCGTGGCCCTTCACTACCATTTTGTTCCGCCAGTCTGTATTTTAACACCTGTTTGTCACCCTTCATGAGTCTGCGACTGTAACACGGAGAATGAGCTGAAAATAAAGATGGAGGAATGAAATGTAACAGAGGAAGACGCCCATAAACTCTGTAATTGATGTGGTAAAGTTCTGTGGTCGAGGGCAGGTGTGACGCTCCATTTACTTTCAGCACAGTTACAACCTCAACATCATGACCTCTCAGCCTGGGGTTATAAACCACCCAGGGTTAACACACACACACACACACACACACACACACACACACACACACAATTTAGGAGAACCCTGGCTTTTGCAGTAAAACTGCTGCCATTTTTATTGAACTCTGTTGGATTTTAATGAACGAAGAACTAATAAAATCCCATTTTCTTCCCTTGTTGTGATGTCATCACCCAAACTTTTCTAAAGAGAGGAAGAATATGAATAGAAATGTTCCCACAGCTGGTTTATGATCAAGTGAATGTTGCAGGGAAGTTTTTTTTAGACTTTTGAGCACAGTTTGTAACTAACTCGCTCATATTTAGCAGGCAGGAAAACTCTCCACAAGGGGGCGTCTAGATTTTTCCTACATTTAGATCATAAGAATTTTTCACCCAATCAGGTGTCGCCATTTCCCTCCATCAGTGAATCTACCCCAATCACACACAGTGCACACACACACACACACACACACACACACACACACACACTGATGGTGGGGGGAACATGAGGCCAACCCACTGCTTCTTTTTGAACTGCAACTCATTAAACATCAACAGCTCAATGCTCTGGAGGAGAACACACACTGATCTGGGCGGGGTTTCACAAAGGAAACTTTTATGCGTTGATTCTCCGGCGCTGTTTCTGCTGTCAGAATCACTCAGAACAAAGAAGAATCTTAGCTGGTCGAGTGAGCATCAAACTGAACACTCTCTCTCCCTGTTAAGATGATTTTAACACTCAGATATTCTTGGGAAACAGGGCCCAGATCTGACATCAGCTGATAGACACCCATGCTAACTAGCACCGTGAGCAGAGAGATGGGGGAGTGGGAGGGCCATCCTTCCCACCCTTAGAGTGATTTAATTGTGTTGATTTCATACGCCCTTTTATTACAGAGACCCCCCTCTCCTTCTGGAGAAGAGAATGTAATGTAGCTTTAGGGAACACAACTGGACTCTAACACCACTGCTGTACTTTTAAAGACACACTACACTGTCTGTAGCTTTAGTGACAGTAATGTATCTGTACTGTACCTTTGTTTCTAAGAGAGTAGCGATCTATAGGTGAGACATCACAGAGAATCTCACTCAGAATTAACAGCAGCAGTGAGAGCTGTGATCTTTTTAGATTTTTAAGATTTGAAATGTTCAGTCTTTATATCTATTTAAATGATAACATTCTTATAAAACATGGTGTGATCCTGTCATGCGTTACTCTGTCAGGGGATATATCCCTCTCTGTGTTCATATACATTACATTCTGTGGGACAGGAAGCTCTGCTCCAGGGTTCTCTTGTAGACAATGTGATGGGATCTGGCTGAGTGTGTTTGTTTTAGAGCATCAGAGAGGAAGGGCTGCTGCACTGTATCCACTACAGAACCCACACACACACACACACACACACACACACACACAGTAAGTTAAAAGCTGAAAGGAAACTCTCTGAAGTCTGTTGTCTCTGATCTAATGCTGTTAACGTGAACATGACGTTTCTCACTAGAGACATTTACTACACAACACTGACCAGACTCTCTCTCTCTCTCGCTCTCGCTCTCTCTCTCTCTCGCTCTCTCTCTCTCTCTCTCTCTCTTTCTCTCTGTCTCTCTCTCTCTCTCTCAATTTACCAGTGTTTTCCCTCATTTTTTTTGACACACAAGTAGTCACCAAACTTTTATCTTGTCTCCTGAGCTGCGTCTCCGAGAGCAGTCCTTAGGGAAGTGTGTGTGTCGTAATTTAAACTGAAGTTGCTGCAGAACCACGCCTCGGGGACAAAGACATCTTGTATTTAATGGAATTTAACTGAATGCTGGTTGCATTAGTTGCCCATAAATAGCCAAATATGAAACCACCCACACACACACACACACACACACACATGCATGCACAAACATGTGCATGTTGTGGCATTGGCACATCCCCTTTAATGCCCTGTTCTTGCAGTTTGTTGATTTGTTCCCTGCCTTCTCTTTCTCTACTGAACCCATTATAAACATGGCCTCCCCCATGTGGGGGACTAACTCTGTGGAGCATAATCTGAATCTTTGTTGTCTGACTTCAGAGAAAATTGTAAAAGTAGTAGATAAGTCCTGTCAGAATTACTGTCAAATCTCAGTAAAGTAACACAGAAGGGCATGTGTGGATCAATCTGTATCGGCTGCATTTTAGAAACTGCTGGAAGTTATGGGAGGGGTCAGGGGGCGGGTCCTAAGTCGGGAGCTTGTGTCTGATTGGCTGTAGATGTTTCCCTTCTGCAGGTTCTCTCCTGACGGCCTGTATGGCACGGACTGATCTACCGTAGATGGAATCCTCAGATTCTCCTGCACTGTTTCAGCCGTCAGAATCACTCTGACTGACCCCTGCGGGGGGTGCTTGTGAACGATGGTCTTTCTCCTGGGCGTCCAGGGGGTTTCTGTGTTGTATAAACCAGTGTGATGTGGTCAGCTACTGATCTTCACACAGCTGTAAATGGCAGACTTTGACTGACGTGTGAAAGGAAACAGTGGTTATTCTCGTCTCATCTTCTCTTCAACTTTGTTCAGTTCAAGGTCAATGTGGCAACAGGGCAAGCAAAGACGGGTGTGTGTTTGTGTGTGTGTGTGTGTGTGTGTGTGAGACTCTGTCCACCACAGCTTCGTGTAGCTCCTCCAGGGGGAACCCTGGTTATTCCCAGAACCCCCGGGAGATACAAGCAGCTGCTTTCTTTGCTGGAGTCACTCTCTGTGAGGATCGCTGTGATCCAGGAGGAGCTTGGTGTAGAGCTGAGAGTCATGCGTCTGATAAGGACGCCACCCACTGGAGGTACACTAGGCATGCGCACCTGGGAGGAGCCCCCGATGTAGACCCCTGACCCGCTGGAGGGACAGTGGTTAATGGTCAGTAAACCTGTGTGTGATGTTTCAGAGCCCAGGCTCTGATTTGTCTTTCACTGTAACTGCTCTGTAGTGAGGAGCAGTGTGGACCACACAGCTGTATGAGGGGGTCTTAGAGGCCCTATCTTCCCACCCCCCTACATCCCACCCCCCACACACCCTCAAAAAACCCTCGTTCCCAGGCTTATGTTATATTTAGTATGAACTACGAACCCGGATGAGCTCTGTTCCCAGGACCCACAGGAAAATTCACCAATGAAACCCAATCTTTCTCAATACACTGTGTTTACAGCACAGACTGTTGGTTACTCTGGAGCAGCTGCACATGAGTCTGGACATGGGCTAGAGAGGTGTAAAGCTGCAGGGCATGGACTGATGGGACAAAGGCTTTCCTTTTAGAGAAACGCTGGATGAAGGGGTGTCCGTCACTGAAAACTGAAGCTGAGTGATGTTTTCTCTCCGTGTGAAAGCCATAACTCAGTAGAGACGTGATGCAGGGCTCTCTCTCGTTCTCTCTCACTTTCTGCTGCTTGTCACCGGAAAAAGCTGGGAATAATCTTTGGGAATTTTGGCTTTTGGTCGGTTTAGGAAGTGAGCTGGATAATGTCTGGAACAGAGCTCTGTTTTCTTCCTCAGCAGAACCAGGGGACGTTCAGCAATCAGCGGCATTTACTCTAATCTCTCTCCCTCTCTCTCTCTCTCTCTCTCTCTCTCTACCTCTCTGTCTACTCTCTCTCTGTCTCTCTCTCTTTACTGCTCTCTCTCTCTCTCTCTCTCTCTCTCTACCTCTCTGTCTACTCTCTCTCTGTCTCTCTCTCTTTACTGCTCTCTCTCTCTCTCTCTCTACCTCTCTGTCTACTCTCTCTCTCTACTCTCTCTCTCTCTCTCTCTGTGTCCTTTCTCTCTCTCTCTCTTTCTGTCTCTCTGTCCCCCCTCTCTCTCTTTCTCTGCCCCCCCCTTCTCTCTCACTCTCTATCTCTCTCTCCATCCCCCCTCTCTCTCTCTGTGCCCCCCCTCTTTCTCTCTATCCCTCAGATGTTAGAACATTGCTGTGAGGAATTGATGGCACTCAGTCACATAAACAGTATTCAGCCACTGATGTTGGTGTTTAGTTCTGATCACAGACACAGCCCCAGCTCATCTCTACTGAAGTGGGTGGAGCTCCCTCTCTCCTGAGGACACCATTCCACTGCACCATTCCAAGTGCAGAGTTGGGGGCGGTGGGGGGTAATGTCATGTGCAGCTGCTCCAGAGTGTCCCAGGGCGTCAGTCAATGCATTTCTGTAGAGACTAAACACACTGTGGGTGGAGTTAAACTTTAAGGAGGTGTCTGCAAAATTTTTTATTCTTTTGAAGTCTTTGTTTTTGACACAGGAAGTGACCTCATCACAGTGTGAAATGTGACCCGATGTGTATTTATAGTCTCTCTGCGTGAGATGTGTGTGTGTGTGTGTGTGTGTGTGTTCGTGGTGGGTGAGTGTGTTTGTATATGCTTCCGCGTGTGAGTGTGAAATCTGTGGGTTCAGCATTTTTGGGGGGAGTGTAAGGGTGTGTGTGTGTGTCTGTGTGACATCTGGATGTGAATTTCTGTGAGAGATTCTTCGTTTCGCCCCAGATGTAGGTGGTGCTCTGGGGTAAAGGATGGTGTAGTTGCTGAATGGCTCCAGGGGGCCGTGGGGATCTGGGTTTGAGGTTTGTATGGAGCTTGGTGTGTTGTCTCGGTGTCCCACCCTCAGACCACTCGGGGGCGCACCTGTGCACTTGTTGTGTTGGTACCGAGGCTGTGTGTCTCAGGGCGTCGGTGGCTGGGTCAGTGGTGGTCCACGGTGTGGACCCCAGTGTGGAGCAGCAAGACGTGGAACAACAATATCATTTGAAATGTAATGCACAACAGGAGAGAGGAGTGTGTGTGTGTGTGTGTGTGTGTGTGTGTGTGTGTGTGTGTGTGTGTGAAATCTGTGGGTTAGTAAAGCTTGGGGAGTGTCTTGGAGTGTATGTATATTTGTATAAGTGAAATCCTGTGGTTGTTTTATTCTCTGGAGTGTGCTGAGTGTGGGAGAGTTATGTTTATATTGAAGCAAATGCCTCAAAGAAGGTGGGGAAACAGCACGTTTGGGTAAAGCTACAGTTAAGGGCCTAGGTTTGTGGTTAAATTTAGGTTTTTAGGATTAATGTTAGGGTAAAGGGTTAAGGTTAGGATTAAGGTTGCACAAGTAATTTTTATGGATAAGGAGTCCCCAAATTGCATGATGATAATGTGTACCTGTACCATGGATGACTGGTGGGGTGTGTGTGTGTGTGTGTGCTTGTATGTATTATGTATTATGTCATGGCGTGGGTGTAAGGCAGTGTTTGTATTTGTAATGTAATTGTACGTGTGTGTGTGTGTGTGTGTGTGTGTGTGTGTGTATTATGTCATGGTGTGGGTGGAGGCACATACCTTTGTCAGTGCCAGAATGAAGTCCAATTTCTGGAGAACCCGCCTGGGAACAACAGCTCAGTTCCAGGCCCGGATACACACAAACACACACACACACACACACACACACACACACACACACACACACACACACACACAGCTCTCTGCACATTCACACACAGATAAATTAGTCCTGGTGAGAGGTAGACAATCATTTGGATGACAGCAAAGATGATTTCTTTAAATGAAGCCATTAAAAAGAGTTCATCATGATTAACTACCTCTGCTTCCTGGAGGGGGTTCTCAGGAATGTAGGCGGTGGGGGAGGTGTAAGAGGAGAAGGAGGTGTAAGAGGAGGAGGAGGTGTAGGAGAAAGAGGTGGAAGAGAAGGCAGAGGAGGTGTAGGAGGAGAAGTTGGAAGAGAAGGTGGAGGAGGTGAAGGGGGAGGAGGTGGAAGAGAAGGTGGAGGAGGTGTAGGAAGAGGTGTAGGAGGAGGTGGAAGAGAAGGCGGAAGAGGAAGAAGTTTAGGAGGAGGAGGTGGAAGAGAAGGTGGAGGAGGTGTAGGAGGAGGAGGTGGAAGAGAAACCGTAGGAGGTGTAGGAGGAAGAGGAAGTGTAGGAGGCAGAGGAGGTGTAGGAGGATAAGGTGGAAGAGAAGGCGGGGGAGGTGTAGGAGGAGGAGGTGGAAGAGGAGGAGGAGGAGGTGGAAGAGGAGGAGGAGGTGGAAGAGAAGGTGGAAGAGGTGTAGGAGGAGAAGGTGTAAGAGAAGGTGGAGGAGGTGTAGGAGGGGGAGGTGTAAGAGAAGGCGGAGGAGGTGTAGGAGGAGGAGGTGGAAGAGGAGGAGGAGGAGGTGGAAGAGGAGGAGGAGGTGTAGGAGGAAGAGGTGGAAGAGAAGGTGGAAGAGGTGTAGGAGGAGAAGGTGTAAGAGAAGGTGGAGGAGGTGTAGGAGGAGGAGGTAGAAGAGAAGGCGGAGGAGGTGTAGGAGGAGGTGGAAGAGAAGGCGGAGGAGGAAGAGGTGTAGAAGGAGGAGGTGGAAGAGAAGGTGGGGGAGGTGGAAGAGGAGGAGGTGGAAGAGAAGGCAGAGGAGGTGTAAGAGGTAAGAGGAGGAGGAGGTGGAGAAGGCGTAGGAGGTGTAGGAGGAGGTGTAGAAGGAAGAGGAAGTGTAGGAGGCAGAGGAGGTGTAGGAGGAGGAGGAGGAGGTGTAGGAGGCAGAGGAGGTGTAGGAGGAGGAGGAGGTGTAAGAGGAGGAGGTGGAACAGAAGGCATGGGAGATGTAAGTGGAGGAGGAGGTGTAAGAGGAGGAGGAGGAGAAGGTGTAGAAGGAGGAGGTGTAAGCGAAGGTGGAGGAGGTGTAGGAGGAGAAGGTGGAAGAGAAGGCGGAGGAGGTGTAGGAGGAGGAGGTAGAAGAGAAGGCGGAGGAGGTGTAGGAGGAGGTGGAAGAGAAGGCGGAGGAGGAAGAGGTGTAGAAGGAGGAGGTGGAAGAGAAGGTGGGGGAGGTGGAGGAGGAGGAGGTGGAAGAGAAGGCAGAGGAGGTGTAAGAGGTAAGAGGAGGAGGAGGTGGAGAAGGCGTAGGAGGTGTAGAAGGAAGAGGAAGTGTAGGAGGCAGAGGAGGTGTAGGAGGAGGAGGTGGAACAGAAGGCATGGGAGATGTAAGAGGAGGAGGAGGAGGAGGTGGAAGAGAAGGCAGAGAACGTGGAGGATGTGTAAGAGGAGGAGGAAGTGGAAGAGAACGTGGAGGAGGTGTAAGAGGAGGAGGAGGTGTAGGAGGAGGAGGAGGTGTAGGAGGCGGAGGAGGTGGAAGAGAAGGCGGGGGAGGTGTAAGAGGAGGTGGAGGAGGAGGAGGTGGAAGAGAAGGCAGAGAACGTGGAGGATGTGTAAGAGGAGGAGGAAGTGGAAGAGAAGGTGGAGGAGGTAAAAGAACATTCATGCAAATACTCCACTGTCATGTCAGTGTCAGTGCAGTGCTGACCGTGGTGTGATGGCAGTGTGTGAATCGAGTAGTTGCTCCAATCTTTGTTATTTACGAAGTTTATCCAGTGCATATCCATCGTAAACATTACTGACGTCACGTGGT
>NC_089817.1:1578631-1581131 GCF_029633855.1 Hoplias malabaricus
GTGCATGTCCTCTCCTCTGTCCTCGTCCTCTACTCTGTCTCCGTCCCCTTCTGTCCTCGTCTTCTCGTGTCGAGAACAGAGACAGCGTTGTCTGTTTTTGTTGATGTTGTACTTTGTTGTTTATCCTGTTTGTTACTCTGATACACAATGATACCCACAGAACTCTCTGCATCTCTGACCACATCCTGTAGTGAACACCACCCTCTCTGGGGGGCGCTCTGGTGGTATTTCGGTCTCTTTCTTGTGGCAGATGTGGCCTGAAGGTTGAAATGAAGGGAGCTAGTCAGGAGTGTCTTTACTAGGGGTGGGCGATATGGCCCTAAAAGAATATCACGATATTTCGGGGTATTTTGATGATAATGATATTCTTGGCGATACGACAAAACATTGACAAATACTTTAATTCATTCCAGGAACACATTATTCAAAGAAAAATAAAAGTTATATTAATATGAATTATATTACATTAAATATATTTAATATATTAATTGTATTTAATGTTTTTATTTATTAATACGGTTTTATATTAACATTATAAAAAATGATACGATTTTATATTAATATTTTACTACAAACAGCCGTTTCAAACTTTCAGAATAAACAACAAAATACAACATGAACATTTGCTAATTTTATAAAAAATAGTTATTTTTGAAAAAAAAAAAGATTCTGATGTTGTACAATAAAACAATGAAGATTATAAATCTACCACACAAACAATTTGTAGAAAATGTAGTGTGATTATAAACAGCAGATGTAAATAAATATACAAAATATAACCTTAAACCTTTACAGTAAATAACGAAATAAATACAAAATAGATGTCATTAGTCGGTGTAGAAAGTCTGTTGAACTTTTCTCATTTTTCATTTTCCTCGTCCTCAACCAGGTGCTTCTCTTGTGGTTGTTACAGGCTTCTTTCACATCTTAAGATTACAGTGGTTTATTAAACGTCGGCACACAACGGAAGTCACTCCCCTTTTGGAGCCAACTCTTCCACCACAGGAGTTTCACCCGTACTACACGACTCACATCTTATTGACTCATGTAGTGAACGTATGCCATATTACACGTACATCACACGTAACTGCATGACGTCATTGCGTAAACAAGTCAGAATATCACTATTATCATGGTATTGATTTTTTATCGTCTTAAAAACTATTGTGATATTATCGTGACTGATACAATATGCCACAGCCCTAGTGTCTACTCTTCTGGGAAGGTTTAAACTAGATGTGAGGACTCTATGGCATTCAGCCACATAAACATCAGTGAGGTCAGGTACTGATGTTGGACGATTGGTCCTGGATCCCAAACTTTTACATTTAAGGTATATGGCAGGTGCTCTTATCCACGGTTACTGGTATTACAGTTAGGCCAATGCAGTGTTAGGAGTCTGGCCCAAGGAATCTTATTGGTGTAGCACAAACTGGTTGTCCAGACCTGTATTCGAACACATGTGAGCCATTGGTGTTACCAAACACTATTCCAACTTGTCCTAAAGGTATTGGATGGTGTTACATCACTCAAGGGAACAGAGTTCCACTGCTCCACAGCCCTCTGACACCGGGCATGGTGACCTCATGGGCAGCGTCCCAATATATACCATGCTTCTCTACGGAGATCATCCACAAGGGCTGTAAATGCTGGCTGTTTCTTTCTCGTAGGTTCCTGCTTCTTCCCCGATGCCCTCACTGATTGTGTGAATTAGCAGCACGTCATTAAGCTAATTTGTGTTGAAGCAAAGGCCAGGCCGGAAATATGGCATCGCAGACAGTCCATTTTGGTGCCGTTAGATCACAAACCAAATAACTCACCCACTATAAACATTAACAAAACATAAATGCCAATCCAGCCCCTCCAGACAGCAGACACGTTAGAACCTAATCTGTGCCACTGTGACTCTCATGGCTCAGTTATGGCACTGGCCAGTGCTGTGTGGGTGGGTTTTGATATCAGGCCATTAAAGGTGGAGCTGTGCCTGAGCTGAGGCAGACAGACTCACCCTGAGTCAGCATCATAATTCAAGGCCGAACTTGGGCCGTAAGAGAACTGCAGATGTGCCACATTTGGGCCAAACATTCACTGCTGTCTGGGGCTCGACTGATGCTGCACAAGACTCCTGGCTCGGAGTGCTATGATTAGCAATTTCCTCACTTTTGGAACCACATTATTACCACCACACACCTTCAGATCATTGTGGCCAACACCAGCAGTGCTTTTGGTTGAGGGTGTGAACCTGTGTGTTAGCGTTGACTAAACTTGAATTCCCATTATTATCTCCAAATATATACAAAGTGATTCTTTATATTGTTTACACGGTTCTCTATAAAGAGCATCTCACATTAGACGAGGAACCAGGCGGCTCTGTGGTCCCTGAATGAACCAGTTTCTGCTCCACAGAGTGGGTCCCCTCCATTCGACAGCTAGGTTTAAAATATGTCTAGTTCAAAACTCTGGACACCTTCAGGCCACTAGGTGTCAGAACTGCTGTCTC
>NC_089817.1:1586131-1591131 GCF_029633855.1 Hoplias malabaricus
TGAGAGAAAGTAAGAGACAGTAAGTGGCAGTGAGAGACAGTGAGAGAGAGTAAGAGATAGTGAAAGACAGTAAGGGCTAATGAGAGACAGTTTGAGAGAATAAGAGACAGTGAGAGACAGTAAGAGGTAGTGAGAGAGTAATAGACAGTGAAAGACAGTGAGCGAGTGTAAGAGACAGTGAGAGACAGTGAGAGAAAGTAAGAGACAGTAAGTGGCAGTGAGAGACAGTGAGCGAGAGTAAGAGACAGTGAGAGAGAACAGGAGATAGTAAAAGACAGTAAGCTAGTGAGAGACAGTTTGAGAGAATAAGAGACAATAAGAGACAGTGAGAGAAAGTAAGAGACAGAGAGGCATTCTAGGCATTTTTTCTACAGACAACGTCAGTGTGTGTTGCATATTTTGGCTCAGTATTGACTTTGTTCTTTAGAGCGTTAGTAAAAGGAGAGGACGAGTGTGAGGACAGAGTCAGAGCTAAGAACTGGAATTCCTTTTATGGGCATGTGACTGACCACACAGACACTACATGAACAGACACTGTTAAGATAAGAGTTTTTATTCTGAGTTCCGGCCCTGGTTCCTGCGCTTGGAATACCCTGGTTCCTGGTTTCTGGAATCTGTGATATTATTATTAGAGGCCCGGAGACACTCGGCTATCATGTTTTGCCGTAAAAAGTGTGCGGCTGTGTCTCATCATGCAGTCTCAGAGATGTTAGTGCAATTATTTCTGGTTTGCTTTGAGAGAAACAAAGAGACGACTGTGAGGAACACAAATGTGTGAGCTTATAATGTGATGACCTCGGTTACCTCAGCACTTGAGTAAAGAGAAGACGAGTACCGAGGTTCCAGCCAGGAGAAAAGGACAGGGACATTTAGAATTGAATTGTCGCTTTTCCACTGCATGGTACCGACTCAAATGGCCTCTACTTGCCTCTACTGGCCTCTACTGGCCTCTACTTGCCTCTATTGTCTTCTACTGGCCTCTACTTGCCTCTACTGGCCTCTACTTGCCTCTACTGCCCTCTACTGGCCTCTACTGGCCTCTGCTGGCCTCTATTGTCTTCTACTGGCCTCTACATGCCTCTACTGGTCTCTACGGCCTCTACTTGCCTCTACTGGCCTCTACTGGGCTCTACTTGCCTCTACTGGCCTCTACTTGCCTCTACTGGCCTCTACTGGCCTCTACTTGCCTCTACTGGCCTCTACTTACCTCTACTGGCCTCTACTTGCCTCTACTGCCCTCTACTTGCCTCTACTGGCCTCTACTGGCCTCTATTGTCTTCTACTGGCCTCTACATGCCTCTACTGGTCTCTACGGCCTCTACTTGCCTCTACTGGCCTCTACTGGGCTCTACTTGCCTCTACTGGCCTCTATTGTCTTCTACTGGCCTCTACTCTCTGTTGGTCATTGGTTGATTTCCCACTCCGGACTTTGGAAACCACAACAACGGCGGCGTTAAGCAGTGTTTACTCATGGTGTATTGGCGTGTTGTTGTTGTTGTTTGGGACTGAACACAGCTCCGTCATCAGTTCAGACAGATCAGTAGAGTTTGTTCCTTCCTTGTTGCAGCGTCCAGCTCTCGCTGGATTCTTTCGTAGGCCACCGATCCAAGGAGCGTTTGAACCTCTTCAAAAGACCACGGCGTAATTTTACGAGCTGCCGTCGTGAGTGGGATAAAAACAAACGTGATCTCTGCTGCAGCTGGAGAAACAAAGAGACGACTGTGAGGAACATAAATGTGTGAGCTTATAATGTGATGACCTCGGTTACCTCAGCACTTGAGTAAAGAGAGGACGAGTACTGAGGTTCCAGCCAGGAGAAAAGGACAGGGACATTTAGAATTGAATTGTCGCTTTTCCACTGCATGGTATCGACTCAACTGGCCTCTACTGGCCTCTACTTGCCTCTACTGGCCTCTACTGGCCTCTACTTGCCTCTATTGTCTTCTACTGGCCTCTACTTGCCTCTACTCTCCTCTACTTGCCTCTACTGCCCTCTACTTGCCTCTACTGGCCTCTACTGGCCTCTACTTGTCTTCTACTGGCCTCTACTTGCCTCTACTAGCCTCTACTTGCCTCTACTGGCCTCTACTGGCCTCTACTGGCCTCTACTTACCTCTACTTGCCTCTACTTGCCTCTACTGCCCTCTACTTGCCTCTACTGGCCTCTACTGGCCTCTATTGTCTTCTACTGGCCTCTATTGTCTTCTACTGGCCTCTACTTGCCTCTACTGGCCTCTACTGGCCTCTACTGGCCTCTATTGTCTTCTACTGGCCTCTACTCTCTGTTGGTCATTGGTTGATTTCCCACTCTGGACTTTGGAAACCACAACAACGGCGGCGTTAAGCAGTGCTTACTCATGGTGTATTGGCGTGTTGTTGTTGTTGTTTGGGACTGAACACAGCTCCGTCATCAGTTCAGACAGATCAGTAGAGTTTGTTCCTTCCTTGTTGCAGCGTCCAGCGCTCGCTGGATTCTTTCGTAGGCCACCGATCAAAGGAGCGTTTGAACCTCTTCAAAAGACCACGGCGTAATTTTACGAGCTTTAAAAGTTAAGTGTCCGTAAACAGTCGGTTTTGGAAATGAAAAACCTCGTAAATTTATCACATAGATCAGAGTTTGCATCAAGCATGGGTGAAGCCGGAGGGTTCAGTATCGTTTTAATTGTATTAAAGAGAACTTTAGGACGGTGAGAATGCTTGGCAATGGTATCGGCAAAGTATATCAGAGGCCCGGAGACAATCTGCTCTCATGTTTTGCTTTAACAAGGGTGCGGCTGTGTCTCATCATGCAGTCTCAGAAATGTTAGTGCAATTATTTCTGGTTTGTTTTGAGAGAAACAAAGAGACGACTGTGAGGAACACAAATGTGTGAGCTTATAATGTGATGACCTCGGTTACCTCAGCACTTGAGTAAAGAGAGGACGAGTACCGAGGTTCCAGCCAGGAGAAAAGGACAGGGACATTTAGAATTGAACTGTCGCTTTTCCACTGCATGGTACCGACTCAACTGGCCTCTACTGGCCTCTACTTGCCTCTACTGCCCTCTACTTGCCTCTACTTGCCTCTACTGGCCAGTACTGGCCTCTATTGTCTTCTACTGGCCTCTACTTGCCTCTAATTGCCTCTACTGGCCTCTACTGGCCTCTACTGGCCTCTACTTGCCTCTACTGGCCTCTACTGGCCTCTGTTGTCTTCTACTGGCCTCTACTCTCTGTTGGTCATTGGTTGATTTCCCACTCCGGACTTTGGAAACCACAACAACGGCGGCGTTAAGCGGTGTTTACTCATGGTGTATTGGCCTGTTGTTGTTGTTGTTTGGGACTGAACACAGCTCCGTCATCAGTTCAGACAGATCAGTAGAGTTTGTTCCTTCTTTGTTGCAGCGTCCAGCTCTCGCTGGATTTTTTCGTCGGCCACCGATCCAAGGAGCGTTTGAACCTCTTCAAAAGACCACGGCGTAATTTTACGAGCTGCCGTCGTGAGTGGGATAAAAACAAACGTGATCTCTGCTGCAGCTGGAGTTTTTACAGATGGAGAGTTGGTGCTGGTCGTCTGCGTTGCGTGGCATAAAGTGACGACTCTCTCCGGACAATCAGTGCTCTGCAAGCTTTACACGCCATGGTTTAGTAGGGACCATGCACTGTGATGGACTAGTGCTGTGTCCAGGGTGTGGAGCTTCAGGATGGAGCCCTTACATGAATTCATGCCTTTAATTTGTGTCTGTATTTTTCCCCAGATCACACCACCATTCCACAGATCCATGAAGTGAAGGAGAACATGACGATGGGAACGACGCTGGTGGCCAATCCGGACGGGCACGGGTTTCTGGTACGAGGGCTCATGGTTCTAGTCGTTCTGGATAAAAGCGTGTATCTCCAAAGCGGTAGATTCAGGGGAGGGGGAGAATGCACTGCTAGTGTTTGACTGGAGGAGACAGCAGCAGGGTTTGTTTGGACTGTTTCTATCTGAGTTTATTGAAAGTGAAATGATCGGACACTGCAGAGTGTGACTGCTGTTTCAGATGATGTTCAAACAGAGAGGAGGAATATGGAGATGCACAGTTATGTCCTGACTGTGACACATTTGGAGAATGAGGTCTGATTTACTGAAGGGGTCAGATTTTCCAGTGATTGTGGCGCCACAGTGAAAGGGTTATTCAGGACAGAGACACGTTTTAATACAGAGGCACTGAGACACATTTTCCTCATCTCTCTCTATACTCTCTCTCTCTCTCTCTCTCTTTCTCTCTCTCTCTCTCTCTATACGCTCCCTCTCTCTCTATATACTCTCTCTCTCATCTCTCTATACGCTCTCTCTCTATATTCTCTCTCATCTCTCTATACGCTCTCTCTATACTCTCTCTCTCATCTCTCTATACACCCTCTCTCTCTTTATTCTCTCTCTATATACTCTCTCTCTCTCTCTCTCTCTCTCTCTCTCTCTCTCTCTCTATACGCTCTCTCTCTCTCTATACTCTCTCTCATCTCTATACGCTCTCTCTCTATACTCTCTCTCTCATCTCTCTATACGCTCTCTCTCTATACTCTCTCTCTCATCTCTCTATACGCTCTCTCTCTATACTCTCTCTCCCTCTCTCTCCCTCTCTATACTCTTTCTCTCTCTCTCTCTCTATACTCTCTCTCATCTCTCTATACACCCTCTCTCTCTTTATTCTCTCTCTTTATTCTCTCTCTATATACTCTCTCTCTCTTTCTCTCTCTCTCTCTCTCTATACTCTCTCTCATCTCTCTATACGCTCTCTCTCTATACTCTCTCTCCCTCTCTCTCTCTCTCTCTCTCTCCCTCTCTATACTCTCTCTCTCATCTCTCTATACGCTCTCTCTATACTCTCTCTCTCTCTCTATACTCTCTCTCATCTCTCTATACACACTCTCTCTCTTTATTCTCTCTCTCTCTATACTCTCTCTCTTGTCTCTCTATATGCTCTCTCTCTCTATCTCTCTCTCTCATCCCTCTATACTCTCTCTATACTCTCTCTC